>NC_081411.1:490443551-490485826 GCF_030272615.1 Cryptomeria japonica
TCTTTACTCCGCACTTTCTCTCTCAGAAAATGATACTTCAGCTCAATATGCTTGGTTCTAGCATGCAATATTGGGTTCTTTGAAATGTTTCTTGTAGTGGTGTTATCACATAAAATATTTACCGATTCTGATAGTTTCAAATTGAAACCTTCAAAATGTGTTTCATCTAGATTTCTTGTGTACAGTTCATGTATGTTGCAACATATTCAGCTTTTGCGGTTGATTGGGAGATACAACTTTGTTCCTTGCTGCTCCAAGACACAAGTCTGCCTCCAAGAAAAAATGCTTCATCGATTGTACTCTTCCTTTCATCAACATTTCCTTCCTAGTCTGCATCTATATAGAATTTTAAATCAAAGTCTCCAGCATATGGATACCATAATCTATAATCATTTGTACCTTTCAAATATCTAAATATTCTATTAGTTTCTACCATGTGTGTCTCCTTAGGACTTTTCTAAAATTTGGCAACTAATCCAACTGCATGAGCAATATTGGGTCTACTATGAACAACATAATGTAGTTTCCCTATCATATACTTGTACTCATTTTCATCAACTGATGTAGAATCATCTTCCTTAGACAATTTACAACCTATAACCATAGGTGTTCCAACTGGTTTATAGTCTCCCATTCCAAAAGTCTTCAACACCTATTTCACATACTTGGACTATGTGATGAAATAACCTTCCTTCATCTATTGAATTGCAAACCTATAAAGAATTTTATTTGTCCTACCAGAGACATCTCAAATTCACTTTTCATCTTATTAGCAAAGTCATCACACATGTCATCATTGCCTCCAAAAATTATATCATCCACAAATACCTCACTAACCAATATCTTATCTCCTTCAGTCTTGAGATATATATTGTTGTCTTCACTAGTTCTTTGAAAAACAATCCTCACTAAGTGAGAATGTAGTCTTTCATACCATGCCCTAGGTGCTTGCTTAAAACCATATAGTGCCTTGTGTAGTTTGCACACCATATCCTTTGCTTTAGTCAAAGCATAACCATCCGGTTGTTCAATGTAGACTTCCTCTTCCAATATTCCATTTAGAAATGATGACTTCACATCCATCTGATATACCTTGAATCCTCCATATACTACAAATCCAAGTAGAGCCCTAACACCTTCCAATCTTGCAACTGGTGCAAATGTCTCACCATAGTCTTCACCTTTTTCTTGTGCATAACCTTTGCATACCAGTCTGGATTTATTTCTGACCACTACTCCATCTTCATTCAGTTTATTTTTGAATACCCATTTAGTACCTATTGCTTTCTTGTTCTCTGGTCTGGGTACTAGTGTCCATGTATTGTTCTTCTCAATTTGGTCAATTTATTCTTCCATAGCCTTGATCTAGTGATCATCTCCAAAAGCTTCCTTTGTTGTTCTAGGCTCAATAGTGGAGATCATACAAGAATTCTCTCTTATTCTTCTTCTAGTTAACACACCAACATCTTTATCTCCAATAATTTGATAAGGATTATGATTGAGTCTAGCATACCTTGGAATAACATGATCATGGTCTTCAAGTTCTTCTTCTTCTTCACTTTCTTCATCATCTATAGAATCTACCTATTCAGGTTGAACTGGTGTTGCAGTAATCATTTCACCAACTTTTGGCTTCATCAGTTATGGTTCCAGAACTAGAATGTAAAGTTCATCTTCCTCCTTCTCCTTACTGATTTCTCATGAATCTTTAGGAAAGTCATCCACTTGTACATTACCACTTTCAATGATCTTCTTTGTCCGATTGTTATAACATTTATAGGATTTTCTCTTGGTGGAGTAACAAAGAAATATGCCTTCATCACTCTTAGCATCAAACTTACCAACATAATCACCTTTTTTGATAAAACATCTGCTACCAAAAATCTTAAAGTAACTGACATTAGGTGATCTACCATACCAGTATTCATAAGGGTTTTTATCCTTACCTCTTTTAACCAAAATCATGTTCATTGTATAAACAGTTGTGCTGACAACTTCTCTTAAGAATGTCTTAGTTACACCTCCTTGAATTAGCATAGTCCTTGCAACTTCAACTATTGACCGATTGTTTCTATCTGCAATACCACTCTATTGTGGTGTCCTAGGTGCAGAAAGTTGCCTCTTAATTCCATTGTCTTCACAGTATCTAGTGAATTCCTCTTAAGTAAATTCACCACCTTGATCACTTCTTAAACACTTAAGCTTTCTTCCACTTTCTTTTTCAACTAAGGTTCTTGAGCAACCATTAGTAAAGATCATAAAATACTGATCACCTTGAATACTCCTAGTCCTTATTGGTCCATAGAGGTCTATATGAACCAAATCTAACAAATGTTTGGCTGAGAAAGATTTGCCTTTGAAAGTTCAGGATGTCATCTTTCCTAACTAACATTCCTTGCACAAAGCATTAACCAGTTTGTCCACCTATGGCAAACCTCTTACTAATTTGGACTTACTGACTCTTACAATGTTATTAAAGTTTATATGGAAAAATCTTTGATGCCAAAGCCAACTATCATCTACTTTTGCAATTAAGCAGCGATTGACTTTAGAATTTAGGTGAAACAAGTTACCTTTTGTCTGTTTGCCAGTTGCAATCAATTCACCTTTACTTCCATAGATTTTTCACATCCCATTCTTGAATTCCAGTGGATAACCTCTGTCATTGAGTTGAGCAACACTCAAAAGATTGTGTTTCAATCCTTCAACCCAGTAGACATCATCTGCATCACTCTTACCATTAAGAGAAATGGTTCCCTTTCCTTTTACCATGCAGGGTGAGTCATTCCCAAATCTCACAACACCTCCATCAAATTCCTTCAAAGTAAGAAACTTATTCCGGTCACCGGTCATACGGTGTGAATAAACACTATCTATAATCTATTCATCATAACCATCCATGTGAGAGACTAAAGCCTTCTGATCTGACATCTCTTCCTTAATGGAAACAAAGACAATGTCCTTATTTGTATCTTCCTCAGATTCTTCATCTATGATTCCTCCATCAACTGCAATGAGATGATTTCTTTTACCTTTGCCTTTATACTTCCTAAACTTCTCATGTTTCTCCTCATTGTCTCCATTTGGATAGTTAGCAGCAATATGTCCAATCTGGTTACATGCAAAACACTTCAACGGTAATTTACCTCTGTACTTATTGGTACCTCTAGGTAATCACTTGGCCAACAATGCTTCAAGCTCAATCAGACTATCTTCATCATCTACCTCTTTGTTGAATCTAGTCTCATGACTATAGCTCATTTATCTGATTTTCCTTACCGGTGAGTTTGAAACTGAGGCTCTAAATGCAGATTCAGATTTCTAAACACTTCCATCATAACCATTTAATTCAAAAGCAGTCAGTTTACCAATGATAGAGTCAAGAGTTACCTTTGCTTTATCAATAGACTTGAGTTCTTGAATGGCTACAACACGAATAGTGTAAATTGGTAGAAGGGTTCTCAACACCTTGCTAACCATAGTGGTATTCTCCAATGTACCTCCAGCTTTCTTGATTTCACCGACTATCTCTTTGATCCTCTGACCATACTGTTGAATATTTTCACCTTTAGTCATCTGCATATCATCAAATTTACCTCTCAAGATCTCTTCCTTGGAAATCTTAACATGGTCATCACCACTATAAATCGCTTCTAGTTTCTTCCATACTTCATATGCAGTCTCCAATTCATGAACATAAACATACGCTGAATCAGACAAGGAACTAATGATGACCTCCAATGCTTGATTATTCTCCTGTTGTTCCTTCTTTTGATCATCTGACAAAATCCCACTAGGTAAGTTATATTTATTGACAACATGTTCCCAATACTAGCTTCCTAGACTCTTGATATAGATCTTCATCCTATCACTCTAGATTCTGTAGTTTTCCCTATTTAACTTCGGACCTTCTTTCTTCATCATGTTCTCCTAGATATTTTCCTCAAGATATTAGGCTTAAACATAAGAGGACTTGGACTGCTCTGATACCAATTGATAATATGATGAATCAATAATGATTCGGTCAACTACTAAGATGAGGGAGGTGTATCAGTAGATAGAAAATATACTAATATTCACCAAACTCATAAACAACTTGCAAAACTTAACTTAACTGGTTTGAACTCTATATCTGAAAACTACAACTGCACTGTCAAGCTTACCAGTTGACTAAAATATCAATATAATAGTGTAATAGATCTGAAAATCAGATACCTTTTAACCAAAACATCAAAACACTTTACTAACATTAGTAATAACTATTTCAGATCAATTTCGGTCATCTAAACATGTCTTAGTGGTTTTACCAGTTAAACATATTAACCATATCAAAAACACACACAAAATCATTTACCACTTGACACAATGATTTTTCGCGTGGAAAGCCAAATGGGAAAAACCACGGTGGGGATGAATACCCACAAGTATTCTGAACTCTTTTGATGTTCGCCCTATTAGGAGCCAAGCCTTGTTAGAAGCTTTACAAAAATATCCTGTTAGGAATAGATTCGGTTAAGGATTTGAAGACCAAGCTAATGGATCACCTGGTTAGAGGATTTCAACAAAAATCCTATTAAAGCTTACTCGGTTAGGGGATTTTACTATTGTAATGGTTAGAGAACAATAGGGCCTTGCTGATAGCACTTCTCTGCTTAATCAGATCCTTGTATGCTCCTATCTGCCTTCACAACATTTTGTAGATACTCCTTCAGGTTCGGCAACAACAACTCACACTAAGCCAAATTTTCAATGCAATTTACAAACAACTCATCGACCTTAAAAAGAAATACAATAGGTTGGTAACACTTCCCAAAACCTAAGATCTCATAGAGATTACAAACATATCGATTCAAACATGACCGTTGGATTACATAGCAATCAGTTGCACATTGTTCAAGATAACTTCAACCGCTCCTGGATCATGACACATTGGATCATGTAACTCATCACGCATTATTCACTTCATGCTATGCATTTGTTCATTCCCAAGATAAAATGGTTATCTCTACGCACCAAAACCACTTTGAAACTCATCACGTGCATCATACATACATGGCATAATCATCTTCGCTCATCATTCGATCATAGAACATTACTACCAATTCTCCAAGATCCATCGATTAGGGTTCTACTTATCAATAGGTTAGGGTTACCATTTGATCTCTCTGCTTCAATAGTAATACCAGTTTCCAACGTTGCTTCTCTACCGGTTGGTTTACTACATCACTACCAGTTACAATACATCTTCATTACCGGTTGATATTGACATCAATGACAACACTATACTTCATCAATGTAGTCTTCATGCAATGCCAATATCCTCAAGTGTGATGGATGCCTCACCTATTGGAAGATGCAATGAGAAATCCTTTGAATGCCAACGCTCAATCAAGGCAACAATCATGATGGCCATGTTGACCATAAACTCAGACAAGTGCACTATATGGTATAATCCAACCTGTCAGAGCAGAGCGGTATCCTTGGCATCTAACTCATGAGGTCAATCAAGACCATCTGGCCTCGTCTATCTTGCAACCAAGACTGGATAATGCTCCTGCATTTGACAAAGAGAAAAATGAATTAGATACGTCATTTGCATCGAGAGAAAACACAAAAAAAAAATTAATATTACTATCAAATGCAAACTTATTTTGTCAATTGTTAATCAATAATAGCAATTGCAAACTATTTAAATCAATTGCGAATCAATATATCAATTGCGAATTAATATTAGAAATTGCAAACTAATATTATCAATTACAAATAAATCGATAAGCAATTGTGATTTAGCCAATTTTTGCACTTCCAGACATCGATGAAATTTTTTGAAAAAACAAACAAAAATGTGCAAATTTTTTGAATGACTCACCATGTCGCTAGTGTCGGAAGGTCTCTGATATGATCACGCCTGCTTAGACAAATGCAGCCTCACTCTGTGACCCATCATCTCAATCCAAGAATGCTAAAAGAACAAAAATATCAAAGGAACTCCTACAAAGCAAATGAGTACAAATGAGCTAAAATCAAAACCAATTTTCAATTTATAGCTCACAATTAGGGTTTTTTGCCACCCTAATGGCCATGATCCCCTCCAACTTCAATGTATTTGTAGCCACATCAAATGAGATTCAAACCTCACCAAACTTCACATGATCGATTACTAGCATATTTTCAAAAAAATGGTCTTAATTTCACAATTTTTCGACCACTTTTTCCGAGGGGGCATATTTACACCTTAAGCGTCGCTAGGGCATATTGGGGCAGAAATTTTTTGTTTTCTTTGAAACAACGTCCTTTCGACATTGTGCTAAAGAGGCACAAATGTAGACACCTAAAAATGTCTCATTGATCACATACTAATTATTCATCTATTTAATTAAATAATACTTTAATTATTTGATTATACTAATTATTTCTTCTGATTATTACATTCAACATTGCTAATTATTCAATTTCTATTCTCAAATCAATTTAATCAATTAACCCTCTTCTACATATTAATTAAATAATATTAATTATTTAATTAATTG
Organism: Cryptomeria japonica; assembly: GCF_030272615.1. Taxonomy (NCBI): domain Eukaryota; kingdom Viridiplantae; phylum Streptophyta; class Pinopsida; order Cupressales; family Cupressaceae; genus Cryptomeria; species Cryptomeria japonica. Next base: position 490,450,082 of record NC_081411.1, read on the forward strand.
TAATTTATTCCTTAGTTAAATAATCTTATTATTTATTTAAATTCCATTTCTAATATTTAAATAATTTCATTTAAATTATTTAAATCAATTAATTATTCAACTAATTCCCCAAATTCTAATTCCAATTAATTTCATTTCATTTTCCCTAAATTCAAATTCCATATCATTCCAAATTAACATTTCACCAAATGTGAATTTCAGTTAATTTCATGTGCATTTCAGCATTCAAAAGTTCAAATTCAAATCCAAATTGAAAATGAAAATCAAATTCAATTTCAAAATCCTACATCACATGTTGAAATCAAACTGATTGATCAAATTAGTTGACTAATCAGTTAACTCAATTAACTCAGTTAACTCCCCAATCGCCCATTTTCACTCAAAATCAGCTTTTTATGACTAATCAATCAATTTAGTCTTCTAATCCATCTAATCAGTTATCTTTCAATCAATCTATTCAACTGGCTAGTCTATTCAGTCTACTGGTTAATCAATTGAGTTCACTCTCCAATCAACTCTATTAACAGATCAATCTATTGAGTTCACTGATCAATCAATACTTGAGTTCAAATTATCACCTCCTTTGTGTGTTGAAAATCTATAAATTCAATCCCTTTTCTCATCTTCAAGCTAGATCACAATCTTCAAAATAGATGCTAATCTATGCAGGAAATCAGTGCAATACCTGAGAGCCAATTCAGCAACAACTAAGGAGAAGAACAATGGAAGCTACAATGCAATTCAGGGGGTTTTCAATTAGGATAATTGTTAATTCTTTTATTTATGCATTTCATTTTATTGATTTATGTTTGGAATTGCTTTGATAGTTAAGGATCTTGTGATCGTCCTTATTCCCTATTTCAGCATTTACGACATTCAAGCATGGATACAATACCTTTTGGCCTTACTAATGCTCCATCAGTGTTCATGTGTCTCATGAATGGTGTATTCTACACCTTCCTAGATAGATTCGTGATTGTGTTCCTCGATGATATATTCTCAAAATGAGGAAGAGCACTTGCGTCAGGTATTGTAATGTTTGAGAGAAAATCAGTTGTATGGCAGCTTGTCTAAGTGTGCTTTCTTCCATTCAGAGGTCCGATATTTAGGGCATGTCATATTAGGAGATGGGATCTCAGTTGACCCATCGAATATCAGAGCTATTATGGATTTCCAGTGCCAACTAGTGTGACAGAGGTCAGGAGTTTCATGGGCTTAGTAGGATATTATAGATACTTTTTTGAGGGGTTCTCTAGGGTTGCACGCCCTATCACATCTCTTCAGTGAAAGGGAAAGAAATTTGAGTGGACAGGAAAGTGTGAGAGGTCCTTTTAGGAACTCAAAAAGGCACTTACTCACACACCTATTCTTGTTGTGCCAGATCCCTTAGCCAATTTTATGGTATGTGCAGATGCTTCCATTGATGGTTTGGGAGAAGTCTTTGTGTAGGATGGTTGAGCTATTGCATATGAGACTAGGAAACTTAAGAATCATGAGCTTAACTACTCTACTCATGACCTTGATCTTGCAGCAGTGGTGCACGCACTTGTAAGATGGAGACATTTTCTTTTAGGTCATAATTTTGAGGTTCATTCTGATCATTAGAGCTTGCAGTACATATTTACTCGGCCAAACCTTAATGCTTGTCAAAGGAGATGGATGGAGTTCTTGTGTGAGTATGATTTTGATGTTCACTACATCAAGGGGAAAGAGAACGTAGTTGCAGATGTCTTGAGTAGAAAACGTCGTGAGATATACTCCATGTCTATAGATACATATTTGAGAGATCGCATATTGCAGCACTTTCTCGAGGATGAGTGGTATTTAGAGGTGTGTCGGGTAGTGTGATCTCAGGAGAACCTAGAAGGGAGATATGCAGATTATTCATTAGAGTCTGATGGACTACTATGTCATAGAGAGTGCATTTATGTACCTTCTTCTAGGAAATTGCATGATTTCATTATGAAAGAGGCTCATAGATCTCCCTATGCAGCACATCCCGGGGTTAAGAAGATGCATGCAGATTTGAGACAATTATATCACTGGTCGAGTATGCGGTAACTCATTGCAGAACTAGTAGCTTGATGCCTTGAGTGTTGGATAGTTAAGGTGGAGCATCGCCATCCAAGTAGGTTGCTCCAGTCTTATGTGATACCAGAGTGGAAGTGGGATACGATTTTGATGGATTTCATCATTGGTCTCCCTATGTCATCTCGTCATCATGATGCCATCATGGTGACAATTGACAAGTTGACCAAATTATCTCACTTCTCACCAATCTGAACTATTTTCACAGCACTACTAGTGGCACAGATGTTCATGTGGGTTATTGTCATACTTCATGGTGTTGCACGCAAGATCATTTTAGATAGCGATTCCCTCTTTACTTCTTCCTTTTGGAAGGCATTGCAGAAAGTGTTGGGTACCAAACTCAACTTTACAATGGCCTATCATCCAGAAAGAAATGGATAGATAGAGAGGGTGAACCAGGTATTAGAGGATATGCTTAATATGTATGTCATGGATCATCAGACTATTGGCATTTTTTATGATGTTGTTGTGATTGTCATTGATGGACACACACTTGCTTTGAGATCACTTTTTGTATGTATGAGTTATTCTCAACCGGTATTTGTTCCAACCGGTATTATGTATTATAGTCTTTAGACTATTGGTGTTTTGCAGAAATTGTTTACTGATCTCAAGTGGTATAAAGACCCAAAGCGGTATGAAGACCTCAAGCGGTTCGAGGATCTCAAGTGGTACGAAGGAACTAAAGCAGTAGTTATCATTTTCCCAGTCTTCATTTTTGACAACTGGTAATCGGTTAAATGTATGAACCAGTATTACTCTGTGATGAGTTACCAGCCGATATTTCTATGATGAGTTATCATCCACCGACACTTTGGCGGTGATTTTGTGCCATGTTACCAAATGTGTCTAGATGCACTAAACCTAGGAACTTGCAATGTAATACTATTGGACCGAAATGAAATCAGATTCCTTTATAAGGACATCATGTCTAGGGTTTTAGGTGTTGTTAGGGTTTTAGAAGTGTATGAGTTTTTTGCATGTGTGATCACAGAAGAGAAGATTAGGTCTATGTGAAGAAATAAAGTGTGGAGATACTAAAGACTGAAGTAATGCTAAATGTGCATTAACAATGAGCCATCAAGGATCTAACCAAGCATATTGTGCTAGTATTTAGATCACTCACTTGTTGATTACTCACATCTTCGACAAGTCTGAAACTCTTAACTGGGTAGGCCAGGCAAAGCCTTTGTAAATCCTCTAACAAGGTGGTTCACAACCGTGGATCTAAATTCCTCTCAAAAGGTAGTCTTTAATCGGACTTATCTCCTAACAAAGATTGAGATTCCTAACAGGATCTGTTCTGGTGAAGAACATTGTATAACCTTAACCGGTCTGGTTACTATTCTGCAGATAGTTACTTGTGAGTTTCATCTCACTGTGATTTTTCCCATTTGGGTTTCCACGTCAAAACCTCTTGTGTTATGGTGATAGTGCTCTTATGGGTGAATGCTTTATTTACTATTTGGATTGTATTTGTCTTAAATCGTTTGTTAGTAAATCTGTTGGTGTAAATAATTATTCATCTTGGATATTATTACACTTACTTAAGTTTACTTAGGAAATGCATTTCATATTAGTTTTGGTATGAGACACTTGGGTGTTTGTGCCACATTGGGATAGTGTGTGTAGGAGAATTTCCACCTTTTATGGTGTTGATCTTGTTGTTACACTCCACATTCAGTGGGTGATCCACCTCATGTGGACTATTATGTTATTTCTCCTACCTACCCACACCTATTTCCTACCTACCCTTGTTTCTTATTGAGCCACATGTCATGTTTGTGTGCTCACATATCCATAAGCCTTTCCTATATAAGCAGGCTCATCTACATTGTATGTAATTGAACGATTGATGATCCAGTTGATTAGTATTTTCTCTTGATAAAATACAGTTTATTTCTATCATCTATTTTGTCTCTCTTATTTGTGCTTTCCATTGCCTCTTGATCTTGGCAAAATCTCACATGGTATCAAAGAAATTCCATGTCTCACATGGTATCAGATTCATTAGAGTGTCATTGATTTGCTAATTGAGAGAAATTGATGCTATTTGGTATTGTGTATTTTGGAACTTTCTATTGCAAGTTTTTATTGAAGCTTGATGGGTCAAATCTGAAGATACCATTGGATTAAGGAGGTCCAAGAAAGTTATTTTTGCCTTTTGTTTCATCCAAATCGGACTTCGGAGGCCAAATCTAGAGGCATTTGAAGTTTGACGCTGCGGTGGAAATTTTCCAGAAATTATAATTTTGCAAGCAATTTTCAAATAGCAATATCTCACTCATCCGAAATTGTTTTTTCAAGCAATTTTTTTTGTTTTGGGGTAGAATTTTGTGATCTATACAGTGGTGCAGGAGGTTTCTAATTTTCGGATACATTTTTTTCAGAAATCATGAAATCCCAATTTTTACAACTTTGGAGGCTTCATTTGGGCTCATATGGACTCCTTTTCAGGTGTCGTTTTTTTTGAAACGGCATATTTTTCATCTACTTTCATAATTTGCCATCTGTTTGCAATGATTTTAAGTAGAAACTGTACATTTAGTATTTGGCCATTTTTGGCATATTTGGTACTTGCATTTTGCTTGGATCTTAGTTTAGATCACTAGCAGTATTTGTTGAAGTCTCTTAGATCTCATTTTGAGAAGTTGTAAATTGAAATCAGAAGTCCACTTTGCCTTGTTTTGCAAGTGGCTCATTGTATACGCACTAAGTATAAAGTGCCAAAATCACCATTTTGGGGAGATTTCTTGATTGAGTATTTTGGGGGGGTGTCTTGTGTGATTGTGCCTCTCTCTATCTTGTATTTTTCATTTTGGTGCTATTGGTTCTCCTAAATTTCCACTTTTAACTCCACATAATTATGCATCATGGAAAATTAAGGCATGGAGTAAACTAATGGAAAAAGGACTCATTCATTATGTAAATGAAACTATTACAGCACCACCTGATCCTAAGGTTGATCCTAATGCTCAAATTGAATGGCTTACTAAGAATTCTATGGCACTTGGAACTCTTAGAAATTATGTATCAGATGACCTCATTTTTCACATTGATAAGTGTACAACAATTAAAGAGGCTTGGGATATTTTTAAGAAATTGTATGGTCAAGTTGGTGAGATTAAGGGCTACAAGATTGATAGTGAACTCACAACTTTGGATCCCAAGGATTTTGATACAATCCAAGATTATGTCACAAAAGCAACTAAGTTAAGAGCAAAGCTAAAGGATTGTGGAATTGACAAAAAGGATGCTCAATTGGTTTATAACTTGTTGGACAAGATTCCTTCAGAGTATGCAGCCTTTGTATCTAGCTTTCACACCCATAGGTTAGCTCAAGATTCCTCATACACTTCTCCCTCATTTGATTCATTCATGGATATGTTGATACTTGAGAAATCTAAGTTGACCACGATGGGGATTCTCAAATCTTCAAAGTCAGAAGCTTTGGTGGCCAACAAAAGGAATCAAAGTAATCAAGGAAAAGGAAAGAATCAAAAGCAACCTAAGTCTAAACCACAACAAGATGGAGCACAATTTTCCTCTCCACAACAAGGTGATTCACCATTCTCACCTAAGAGGAAATCTTATAAGGACAATCTTTTTTGTGGATATTGCAAGAAGTCAGGACATGATGAACATCATTGTTATAAGAAGGATATTGATGAGTTGAAGAATCTTCTTGAGAAGAATAGAATCAACCTACCTTCTAGAATGTCTACATCAGCTTCTTCTTCCAAGGATAAAGGAAAGGATCACTCTTTTGGGACAGATAAAGGAAAGGGACAAGCTCTTTGTGCTACTACAAGTCATGATTCAGGGAGATGGCTTCTAGATTCAGGGGCTTCTCATCATATGGCATCTTCGTAGTCTATGTTTTCTACATTTGAGCCTTGCCACATGCCACAAATTTTGATGGGCAATCATACATACATGGATGTGATTGGGAAAGGATCTAGTGTCATTGGGGATAGCTCCTTCAATGATGTCTTTTGTGTACCCCACTTGACAAATAATCTTCTTTCCATCTATCAAATCACACTTGGGGCAACTAGGAAAACTGTGGAGTTCACACCCGATTCAGTTATCATTAGAGACTTGGAGAGTGGAGCTATCATTGCGACTGGGGTGGTTGATCATGCATCTCGGTTGTACTCTTTTTCAGATTTCGGTCCTATTGATAAGTTTGGTTCTTCCTATGTTGATGATTCAGATTTTGAGGAGAACTTTGGGCATTTGAACTTGGGGATTCTCACATGTAACCCTGTTCTTGAGCCTTGCATTTCATCTCCTTCTATTGATATCACACCACATATTGCACCTGATGATGCAGCTAGTGTGACAGTTTTGCCTTCTTATGATTTAGTACACCTGGATATTTCATGTCTTCCAACTTCAGATTCATGGGATGATTACTTGACAGACATTGCAGGTTTGTTTGTGGAATCCTACATTGTAGATTTGGGAGACACCATTGATGAAATTCACCTTCGATTGTTGTGAGGGATCACTCTGACCCTCTTGTGCATTCTCTACATGATAAATCTTTAGAGGTTGGCATGGTTGTGGATACTTATGTACAACAGTTGGAGGAGGTCTCTTTATCTTTTGAGGAGACATATGAGTCTTTGGATATTGTTCTACATTCATCTCCACTAGATCTTGGAGTGCCTTTTTCAGCAGTGTGGCACAGTTTACCACCTTTGGAGGGGGTACCTTTCAGCATCGACATGGGGACACTTGAGCAGTTTTCAGAGATTCCTTTCGTCACGAGTATTTTTGCTTCATCTTCCCTTCATGGTTGGGGATACTTCATGGATACACCTTTCATTTTGTTTCTTCCTAGGGGGAGGAATATTGTTCGACGTTCATGGAGCAGTTTCTTCATTCATCTTCGATCTTCTATCATTGGTGCAGATTCCATATTGAGGGGGGGATTCCTATTCTCTCTTCTTCTTCTCTCATATGGGGGGGACTTTTTCCTCACATGGGGTTTTGTCCTTCACATACTTCTATGAGAGTTCTTTGTATCTAGTTTTCATCTCTCTTTTGGGGGAGGGTTTTTTCCCATTGGGTTTTTCTCTCTTTCCCCACTTTTTGAGAGATTTCCTTGCATTAGTTTTCATGCATTTTCATTTGTACATGGGTACCTAACATGGCTTCGTAGCCAGGACCCATCTTGCATTGCTTAGTTGCATTGTAGACTTTAGTGCATTCCCCTAAGTTGCACTTAAAGGGGAGTGTTGGTGTAAATAATTATTCATCTTGGATATTATTACACTTACTTAAGTTTACTTAGGAAATGCATTTCATAGTAGTTTGGGTACGAGACACTTGGGTGTTTGTGCCACATTGGGATAGTGTGTGTAGGAGAATTTCCACCTTTTATGGTGTTGATCTTGTTGTTACACTCCACATTCAGTGGGTGATCCACCTCATGTGGACTATTATGTTATTTCTCCTACCTACCCACACCTATTTCCTACCTACCCTTGTTTCTTATTGAGCCACGTGTCATGTTTGTGTGCTCACATATCCATAAGCCTTGCCTATATAAGCAGGCTCATCTACATTGTATGTAATTGAACGATTGATGATCCAGTTGATTAGTATTTTCTCTTGATAGAATACAGTTTATTTCTATCATCTATTTTGTCTCTCTTATTTGTGCTTTCCATTGCCTCTTGATCTTGGCAAAATCTCACAAAATCTGTTATACCGGTTAACTGCTAAACTATTTAAGTGTTTAAGTTTAGTAATTTTTGGTATACTAATTCACCCCCCCTCTTAGTATTCATCAATTGGTATCAGAGCCAACCTTTCTATAAGTTTAACTGCTTGAAAGGATATATGGGGGAATACACTGTGAGGGAGCTTACTCATCGTCTCACTCATACTGAGAAAGCCTTTGATAAAATTAAAGTTAAATATAAAGCCTCTCTAGCAAAGAGAAGAGAGCATGCTGAGAAACTGATGGAGCATACTAAAAATAGTTCTTCTAATGAAGCAGACATGGAAGCCCTAGTTGAATAAGTTGAAAAAATAAATGAGTCTAATGCCAACCTAAGAAGGGAACTGGAAGGACTGACTATCAGAATGTGTCAAGAGCTTGAGAACCAGAGGAAAGCTGAAGATTTGGTAAAAGACAAAGATCATGAGATCTCCAAACTGAAGCAAGAAATCAGTGCACTTACCACTCATCTACAAGAAAGTAAAGTGGAAAAAGAAGAAATGCAAGGTGAACTAAACATGGCTATTTCTAAGAATGCAACCTTGAAGGAGTCCAATGCTTCTACCACCAAGGAACTCACTGAAACAAAGGAGATACTTGCCAAATTCAATCAGAGTGCTGCTAAGTTAGAGCAAAATCTTGAATCAGCCAAACCGGTAAAAAATACTAATGGACTTCATTTCTCTGGTTATGAGGTAGGTGAGACCTCTGGAGCAAAAGGTGTAGCATCAAAGAAGCAACCGACATCAAAGAATAAATGTAAGAAAAATTTCAAACCTATTTGCTTTAATAGTCTCAAGGAAGGACACACTGCCAATGTATGTAGAAATAAGGCTTACAATAATTTTCCTTATTTTCTAAACAATAAGCCTAGATCCCATAGATTCAATAGTGACTGTTATGCATGCAACAAGTTTGGGCATAGAGCATTTGAATGCAAGTCTGTCATGCACAACACTGGAAGATATCCTCAAAAGACTCAAGGAGTTTTTTCTGAATCCTCTATGAACCAAAATCCAAACCGGTATAATGCCTATGACCATCAGTCAGGTGCTGGTGGCTATCAAGCAGCAACCGGCTGGAGAGCAACCTGTTTGATCTGTCATGGTAGCAGTCACACTACTACAACATGCAGAAGGAAGAATGGAAACATGTTTAATGGACCATGGAGAGCACCTGGAATGGTTTTCTATCATTGCAACAAACTGGGTCACACAACTAGAATATCCAGGATGAGAAAGAACATATCAGATGACATACAAGTCACTCCGGAAGGAAAGATTGATGCTGAAATTGTTCAAACGGACATGAAGAAAACCTAGAAAAAGAAACCAGAAGAAGTATCACAAGAAGAACCATTTTCTGCACCTAGTGTGGAAATCTCTGAATCAGCAAACTAAGCTACAGAAAAGCTTAGGGGGAGTGAATTGGTGAAATTTTTTGAACCCCCGGTTTATATCGTTAAAAGACCTTAACCGGTATGTGTTAACCTGTCAATCGACAAAAGATCGGAAATGGTAAAACCAAAATTAGGGTTTATGCCCTAACGGTGGAGCATTTATTGTGGTAGGTGAAGAATTCATTTAAATGGGATTTTCAAGTCATTTTCACTTATCAATTTGTGAGCGAAGAAATTTTCAAGAGCAGAGAGACAAAAGGCAATTCCTTTTGCGATTCAGAGAGATTTCAAAACCTTGAAGTAGAATCCGGAGATAGTATCAATCAGTTAAGTGAAGAACACAAAGCGGTAATCTAGTGACCGAAGTGGTGTGTTGCTAGCTATAGTGTCAAAGCCCTAAATCTTGATTCGCGAAGGTATTTTTTGAGTTTCTTTGTTTATCATGGCTTCTGCTTCACACTCCAGTTCAAGTGCACCTATTGATTTAGCGGATTTCATACAAAGGAAGATGAAATACAATGCCCTATCCCAGATACCCGCTGGAGTTATAGTGGAAGGTGATATTTAAGGGTACATTGATTGTAAATTGGAAGACCTAGGATCTCTTGTGATCCATTCCTAGCTAGGTTTATTCTATGGGGATGACAAGAAGATCAAACCAGAATATAGCATCCTGGAAACAAAGAAACTTCACAATGCGGTCTATTTTATTGAAGAATTCATAGAAGATCAAATCTGCATCATCCTAAGCAGAGTGCACGGTGACAAAATGTATCCTGAGTAGACACATTACATCACACCAGAAGCAATTCATGTCGTCACCGATTTCTATAACATTGGAGAAGTGCTAGCCCTAAGGAAAGTTATTGAGACATAAATGACCAAGCTCACCAGTTCTGTGAGTGACCAATGGGGAATGACCATCAACACCATCAAGGATGATTTGGTCAAGTATGCCTGCATGGTGATCGGATACCGGATATTCTATGCTAGCAAAATTAACTCTATCTCTGCTGCTGCGGTTAATGCTGCCTACAGAATGATCATGGAAGATGCCTCATTTGATCTGTGCACCTGTATGCAAAGGCAACTTCTAGTAAACCTGAAGTCTATCAAATAGGACAATGCCTTAAGATTTAAATTTGGACAACTGTTGGTAGGTTTGTTTTCTACTTCAAGGCTATTTTCTAGGAGTCAGTGATATTCAATGGTCTGCTAACCAACCAGTTACCAAACAAATCAGAGAAAGTCTTCAACCGGTGGGAACTGGTTATCCTGAAGTCTTGAATAAATATTTTGATGAACTCAAGCGAAAGATGAGCCAGAGGATGATGATATCTAGTGATATTGTCAAGAAGTATGAAGAGGACATTTGCTTTACCATCAGGGTAGATGAGTGCATAATGGAGGAAGTTGAGCCCAGAAAAGAAAAAGTGGAGCCCATGGGATATGAGGTGATGTATGACTTGCTCGATGGGTATGCCTCTACCCTACTTGCCTCGCCTCTTGACCCAAAGAAGAAGAGAACCGGCACCTGTTATGCCTAGCATATCTATTTCCCCATTTTGGTTTCCTTGAGTCAAAATATGGCCCCCCTTTTTTTAAGTTTCTTTCTTCTCTTTTTGGTGTCGACCTTGGAAATCCGAAATCCCAGAGTCCCGAGGTCCCTTTTTGTTTTTACCTCTAGACTCCGGAGTCCCAGAAACTCGAGGTTCGTTTTGGTTTCACATCAGAACTCTGGAATCCCAGAGTCCTGAGGTTTCATTTTGTTCCGACCTCAGAACTCCAGAGTTCTGAAGTCCTGAGGTCTTGGGTCTTTCAACCTCGGAACTCCAGAGTTCCAGAGCCCTGAGGTGGTTTTGTTTTTCCTTTGTTCCACCCCGGAACCTCGGAACCCCGGAGTCCCGAGGTTGTGTTTATGGTTTTCATATGGAAGGGTTTTGGGAGGCTATATATAGGAGATAATGAACATTTTTAGTTCATTTTGTGCATTAAGAGTTTCTCCTCCACAACTCCAAGTCGCGAACCTCCGGACTCCTGAGCTCTTTTTCTCGGCGTCCATTTGTTTTTTCGATTCACTAGGTTGGTGAATTTGTTTTCTCTCCTTGTGTTTTTCTAGATTAGATGTCTTTTTGTGCTTTTTGTTCTTTTTGTTCTTTTTGTTTTTGTTGTTTTAAGCACGTGCCCTAGTTTTCCACCCCGGAACCCCGAATCCTCAGAGTTTCGGGTTTCATGTTCCAATCCACCCTAGAACCCTGGATCCCCAGAGTTCCAGGTTTTTCCTTCCATCCCACCCCGAATCCCTGGAGTTCCGGGTCATCCCAAATATGGAGCCCGGAACCCCAGAGTTCTGAGCCCTTTTTCTTTTTTGCTTACCCCGGAACCCCGAAGTCTTGAAGTCGATCAAGAATTATGTTTAATATTGGGGACTAATATTTGTGTTTTGCTTGCAGGTTGCAGTGATTAGATGGACTCATCTGCCAACAAGAGAGGTAAAGAAATTGAATGACTTCCAACCACCATGAAGTACCAATATCAGGGACAGGTCCATGTTTCGAAGCTAGACGATCAAATTAGATGGGTCACGGACACCGAAGTGGGACACATAGAGATTGGGAATATTACAACCCAATTAGATAAACCTAACCTATATTCTCTCCACCAAAGAATAAAGAGGTCGGGTCTTGTCGAAGCTACTATATTCCCGCAGTCCCTTCAAGCATCTGAGATTATAATGACCATCGCTCCATTCTACAATCCAGAGACAAGAAAGTGTATGGATGCACATGGAAAGACTGTTATCGATTTGTCACCAGATATGCTAGGGTTCATCTTTGGAATCCCAACTAGGGAAGAGGCATTTATTAATAGAAGAAGAGGCCTTGAAAACATGGAATGAGAAGGTGTCAGCTAGCAAAAGACACATGAATACCAGCTGGTTGAAAGAGGAGAGGAAAATAGGGCTTAAGGCTACTGAGATCCTGAGGGCAGACTTCAAAGAGCCTCAGAGGGACTTAATTATCATGCTCAGCAGGGCCTTTGGCAAGCCTGGCTACAAGCATTTCCACCCTTGGATGTTCCAATTTATGAGTACCATATTGATAGGAAAGCAATACTTTGATTGGCCACAAATTCTTTCCGACAACATTTGTAAATAGATGAAGGAGGTACAACACACCCAGAAGTTCTTTTTCATGTCCTATGTCATTTGGGTAGCTACCAAAGCCAGAAAGTTTCCAGGCCTACAGGTAGAGGGGCAGCTAGGAGAGAAGGAGGGACATAAGAAGATATGGGAAAATTATTCCCAGCTCACTCTAACAAATGCAAAGACACACTTTAAGAGGGTTAATGATGCCTTCATCTTCCCTATAATCATTAAGTTGACTAGAGACGTAGGATATCGAATAAGCCCAGAAGCCATGGCTATTATCCGGGAGTGGGCGTGTTGGTTCATCCAAAACCCACATTCCACTTAAATCAGAGTTAGTGGATTCACAGGAAATCCAATGTTGTTGCCTCGTTATTGCAATGATAGGGTAATCCTTCTTGAGTATGTAAGACAACTTCTTGGTCTCCAATCACTGCTATCTTCTAAACATAAAACAGGTATTGACTTCTCGATGTCCATTGGGTACTTCGCCTGTTCTAAAATACAAGTGGCGAAATTGGCCGAGCAAGAGCTTCAGGATTTGAACCTGAAAGAATATAATCATATTAGGGAATTTTATGATCCCTACGGGAAACTTAAGCAAGCTATGCCTAAGGCATATGAGGGCCATAGGCCCAGCTTGGAAGACTTCTGGGCCAACTTGCAGGACAACTTTGAAGTCAGGGAGAAGAATTATAACAGGTTGTCCATGCTGCAGGTTAAAGACTTTGGTATCAAGACTATCCTCCCTAAAGACCTGAGGGATTATGGAGAGTTACTCGATCCAATTTATAAAGAATCAGGAATAGACAAGAGGCCCCTCTCCCTAGTGAAATGGTTTGCGAGTGAAGAAACAAATATGGAGAAGGTCTCCCAAGTAGTCATCAATAGCACTGAGCAATGGTTAAGCCAGAGGGTCAGACCCAGTGCATCAAAAACAAAACAAAAAGAATCCACCTCAGGGGTGCCGTAGTCAAGAGGCCATAAAGAGTATGCTCGAAAAATGAGGTCAGCTTCAAGACAGAATACCTCTACTGACCCAGGTGAGGAGGACAAGCCTCAGGAAAGTACTAAGGACTTGCTAAAGAAACTCCAAGAAAAGATGAAGGAGTCTGAACTACTAAAGAAGGCTGTAGACCTAGGGGTGAGTGATGGGCTAGGCATCGTTCCGCTTGCTAGAGTTCTCCCACCAAGGACTGCTATAGGCCACACTGGGATGCATATGAGGCACAAAACTTAGGACCTGCTACCCAGTTTGATGCTGCCCTTATGGATAGATACACACACCTAATTACTCAGTGTCAGGAGGTGGTAGATATGGTAAAGGAATTAGAGGAACAAGGAGTACATGCAAAGGAGACTTTGAAGAAGTATAAATTTAGAATTAAGCATGTAGCTAATCCGCCAGTTCAAGCAGTTGCATGCATAATTGAAAATTATAAGGCATTTACCAAGAAATTAAAAAAAAAGCTAGGCACACAATTGCTAAAGATAGAAATGTTTTTTTTTTATTTTGCAACTACTCTTCTTACTCAAAGTTTCAATTTTGAAAATCCTGCATGATTACGAAAACATGGCTCACCCAGCATGGTCTTCGTAGTGCTCATGCAGTGTCCAGTTCCTAGTTGTTAAGTGGAGTGTCTAGGCAGAAACTTGCAAGTTAACTGCGACTCCTAATTTTTAGTTCTTAATTTAGGGTAGGATTATGTCCTAAATAATAGGGTGAAAAACTTCTATAAATTGAGAAGTTGAATTCATTTGTAAGGGTCCCCAAATTGATGATTTGTGGCCCACTTAGAGATTTTAGAGATTTTTGCAAATTGTTAAGAAGTTTGAGTTATTTTTGCTATACATTCATGGAGATTAATATGAAAAGCAGCTTGTAGATTACCTAATTTACATCTATATTCTACCAAATTGTTCTCTGTAATTGGTAATGTCTATTATTTTGAGTTAGCAATGTGGTAATCGTTTTGTCTATTATGATATGAACCATATTGCGCACATCAGTGGTGTATGGGAATTAGTGTGATAGGCCATATTGTTGATGATTCTATGTTAACAGATTTGTGAAATTGATGATTTTGCAGGTTTTATGGAAGTCCGTTGTTGAATGCTAACTTGGATAATATTTGATAATTGCTAAAATTGTAGGGAACTAATTGAATAGTTTATTGAGTTGTCATTGTATTGATTTTCATTATTATTTTCTTGTTTCCCTTACGCTTCGCATTTTATTTCCCCAGAGAGTCTTAAATCATAAAATACAAAAAAAAAGGAAGTACCATTGTTCGTAAACTAGTGAGATTTAGTTCTAACCAGCAGGCCCCTTTACAGGTATAACCACATCAGCCATTGAGTTATCCATCACTGTTGAGACCCAACTACAAAGACCTTGGGGTTGTGAGTTCTTTCGAACCCATTACTTTTCAGGAGAGGTGGTGAGTGTTTGCATAAACTACTTGACTATTGGTGGGTGCGTCAAAACACCCATCAATAGAAACTAGCACTAGAAGGAGGGCATAGACTAAACCCCTTGTAGGTGAACCGCATTTGGTATTTCCAGGTAATTGAGTTACTAAGCTGGATCGTATATCATCTTTTTCTCCTAAGAGATTCCACCGAGTCTTGAGGAGTGGTTCTTCACCATCTAACTTAGTTGAATTAGGACCTTCCACTAGGAGGAAGAAGGACAAAGCTAAGAAACAACCCTCAACATCCTCACTAGTACAGTCATCCATACCCAATGTAAGAGACCAACTGTTCCCCAGTCCTCAGCCTATCACTGCACCTTTCATAACCCAACATTCACCATTATTACCTTTGATGGCTTACTTTAACCAAGACACTACACCGCTAGGAACCATACCAGGGGGTATACATGGCCTACCTAGAAACCCTGACAAATTTTGCAGCAAATTTTACAATCTAGGCGGACGAACGGCTGATGAACATATTGAAGCATTCAAAGATGAGGTTGTTCATAATCATATTGAACACCAAGATGTAGTATGTAGACTCTTCCCATATTCACTTGGGGAGAATGAATACAATTGGTACTTAACCCTACCTGCAAACTCCATCACAGGTTGGGATCTTTTGGAGAAGGCCTTCATTGATCAATTCCGAGTGTATGTAGACCCCAGATCATTATACCATCAGCTTTCTTCTCTTAAGAAATTACCAAATGAGCCATTAATGACTTTTAATACTAACTTCCACAGGGCATTCAAGAGGTTGTAAGCCCCTTACTAGGTAGCACCTAACATAGCCATCGACTCATATCTGAGAGCTATTGACCCTTGGACTGCTATGTTCATTAAAAAGAGTGTTCCTCAAGATCAAAGGGATACCTTAGCGAAAGTCTTCACATTAGCAATTAGCATGAACTAGGAGTTGAATCAAACCCCAGGAGGGATCGGATATAATCTACCCACAGGGGTGAATCAAGGAAATTACAATCAACTCCCAAGTATACCCTCATCTCTACCTGTCGGTTCCCCAACGATGAACCCCATGCCAATTTATGCACCCCAACCACAAGCAAGTCAACAATTCGCAGCTCAAGCATCGACTTGGCAAAATGGTACTAATACCATTCCCACTCAAACACAGTACGCTAGTTAGCCGCAAGCTGGAAATCAATAATTTGACAATATGCATTCGACAAACCAACTTCCAACTACGGCACCTGAGAATCAAGGATCCCATATATCTGCAGAAGTAGAGGCCATGAAGAAAATGATCTCGCAGGTTACTTCAGACTTGAGTCAGCTAAAGATGAATCCACCAGGAGGGTATAATCAATCTTAATCATATAATAATCAGCGAAACTACAATAACCAGAACCAAAATCAAAGGTACAATAATAAACCTTATAATAGGCAATGGAATATGGGTCCGAATAATGGTGGGGTGAACCATGACCACCCAGATGCACGGGATAACCCAAACCACACACAAAGTGTTAACCTTGCTGATATGAATCTACTAACAAATTGGTGTAGGTTGCATGATACAGCTTCCCACTTTGAGGTTAATTGTGCACAATTCGAAAAAATCACAAGAATTGCTCAAGCTGACTCTCAGCCTAAAGATTGTTCCAATGATGAACCGGATAAGGTTAATACTGCCATGCTAGTTGATACTTTCCTATGTAAAGAGTTTCAAGCTAAAGCCAATGGTGAACCATGCGTATACGATGCTTAGGCCTTTAAGACCAGAAATAACTATAATCTTAGAAGTCAAGGCAAGGCTCTGTTAATAGAGCCACCTCCCTCGACGGGCGGGTTTGTACCCCTGGACACTCATGCGAGCAACAATCCTCATCCACCTCAAGCTTTCCAAGGAACACACCCTAAGCAAGTTTAGGGGCAAGATTATGTTCTGAAAGGATCATTTGATGTTACTAAAGAGATGGAAAGGACTACCACTACTATGTCCTTAATGGAAGTATTGAGATATTGCCCTGAACAGAAGAAGGCTCTCCTTAGGAAGTTGGAGATGTTAGAATCATAGAGTAATGAGGTTAAGATGGCAGATTTTAATGAAGTTAATGCTAACGTTATTAATGATGCAATAGAAAATCCACTATTTTTACTAAGTTTGAAGATATGTGGCAAGAATTTACATAACTGTTTGGTGGACTTAGGAGCTTCAGGAAACGTGATGCCTCACTCTATATGCCAACAACTTGGACTTCAACCAGTACGTGCAAATAGTAAGGTAGTACAATTAGACAAAACAGAGGTTAATGTCATTGGAGAATTGAAAGATGTATATATCTAGTTAGGTGCTGATCCTCGAATATCTTGTTATATTGACATTCAAGTGGTGGCTATTCCAAAAGTATATGGGATGATTCTTAGTAGAGATTGGTCCAAGACATTGGGAGGATATTTCTCAACTTGTTTTACGTATTTATGGCTTCCTTGGAAAGGGGTGAGCAACCAGATCCGAATTGATAGTGAGCCTAAATTGAAGAAATTGGTCACGGATTATGGTGCTCTTAATGAAGTGACATTTGTTGAGGTAAGCCCAGGGGTTTACAGAGTCAATGAGATTCTGACTTTTTTTGCACCAACCCCGCTTCAACCATCTCAAGCCAACAAGACTGCATATAGAGGGCAGGTAAAAGAGTTCGTTACAGCAGTACAACAAGGAATGTGCTTATTAGGAAATACTATGAAGATACAAGAGTTGCTGCTACCGAAGTGGTGTCAGATACACCATGAGAAACACTCAGAAGTTTCATGTATCCCATGTCAGAATGAGATCACAAAGTTGATGAATCTGGTTCCCTTCGAAGAGGATGATCATACCAACAATACGGGGGAATTTCAAGGTGTCGAATTAGAGTCTCAGACAATCAAGCCCGTAGACAAGATTATCATACCTAAAGAATACAACCACGAGGTTCTTGTGGTTAAGGTTGTTAGAAAGGAAGAGGGAGATGTTCCTCTAGAGCTTAAGAAGGAAGAAACACAATCCAAATTGCTTATACAACCAGGGATTGAACAAACTCAATTGTCACAAAGTCTTGAGCTTGAGAAGCAACAATCCTCTCTGAGATCTGACCTCGGCATTGACCCAAAGGTGAAAAATACGAAGAAACCAAAAGATGAAATATGGTTTTTAAAGTTTGATGGGTCAAGATCTAAACAAGGTAGCGAAGCAGGCATAGAGTTAACCAAACCAAAAGGGAAAACCCTTTTCGCTTCTTATCGAATTCAATTCCCTTGTACTAATAACATAATGGAGTATGAAGCTTTAATTAGAGGATTACTTTTTGCTCATAAGAAAGGAGCAAAGTGTTTAAAGGTGCAAGGAGATTTAGAGTTAGTGGTTAAACAAGTGCGAAACCAATACGCATTCCATAACAAGAGATTAGCGGCATATCAGAATAGAGTGTGGGATTTGATTAAAAATTTTGAGGCTTTTGACATTCAACTGGTACCTAGGAAAGTAAATGGAATACCCGATGCGTTGGTTGTAGCTGCTAGTACATTAGAACCAGTAAGCCAATCCTCTTTAAAGAAGTTTTCGGTGGAATTAATCTCTACACCTACAGTGCCTGATAATATCAAACATTTCCAAGTTTTCGTAGACGATGCCCATATCTTAACTTTTCTCATCAATTCGGGGGCTTTTGAAGATCAAATTATTGATGAGGAAGATAAATCGGATGATTTCAATAACGAAGGTAAAGTGGATATTTTGGATTTGCCAACCAATGTTATTCCTAAAGGGATGGTCACCTTGGAGAGACTTTTCGATTCAGACCCAAAAGTAAAAGAGAGATTAACAACCGACTCGGATGCTAGGAAATACAAGCCTCATAATATTGGTCCTGAAGGACAAGATAAAATTATTTATATTGGGAAGATTTGCACTCAAGGCGAAAGAGAAAAGCTGATATAGATCTTGAAAGAATTCATCAATGTAATAGCATGGGGGTATGAAGATTTAAAGACATTCGATACAACAATTATCACCCATGTGATTCCCCTAAAGCCAAACATAATACCCTTCAGGCAGAAACAACATCTGGTCAATGCACTGATAGAACCTTTGATCTTTAAGGAAGTGCAAAAGTTACTTTCCGCTAAGATAATTTTTCCAGTTCGACATTCTACTTGGGTTGCTAATTTGGTACCGGTACCGAAAAAGAATGGAGAAATACAGCTTCGCGTGGATTTTCGCAATCTCAACAAAGCTTCTGAGAAAGACAATTACCCACTCCCTTCTTTGGATGAAGTATTACAAATTCTGAATGGTTCACAAATGATGTCGTTTTTAGACGGTTATTCAGGATATAACCAGGTGCTGGTAAATTATGAAGATCGTATGAAGACGACATTTACAACAAAGTGGGGAACGTATGCATATAAAAGAATGCCATTTGGATTAATTAATGCTAGGGCAACCTTCCATCGAGTGATGGACACAACATTCAAAGAACTGATTGGAAAATGCATTATTATTTATATGGATGATTTAACGATATTTTCTAAGATCAGGGAAGATCACCCAGACCACCTCATAAAGGTATTAGAGAGGTATAGGAGATATGGGATTTCCCTTAATCCCAAGAAATGTGTGTTTGGAGTGGCTGAAGGAAAGTTACTTGGCCACATAATTTCTGAGAGGGGGATCTCTATAGACCTAGATCGAGTAGAAGCATTATTAAAAATATAAATGCCCGGTAGTAAAAAAGAGATGAGATTTTTCTTCGGAAAGATCAATTTTGTGATAAAATTCATTACTGGGTTTGCGGAGATAGTCAAGCCTTTGAATGAAATGATGAAGAAGGATGCTAAGGTCGAGTGGACAACTGAAGCAAAAGAGGCTTTTGCCCAGATCAATAAATCCATCGCTCAAGCCCCTGTACTAACTAGCCCAGATTACACATTATCGTTTTACATATATTCTTTTTCTTCGCTACACTCAGGAGCAGCTGTTTTGACGTAGAGGCAAGCAGGAGATGAGAAGCCTATTGCATTTATGAGTTCTCCTTTCAAAAACACTGAGGTTAGATATTCTACTCTTGAAAAATAGGCCTTTGCATTAGTAAGAGCGATCAAGAAGTTTAGACATTACATCCTGAGGAGTAAAATTTATGCGATCATTCTTGACCAAGCAGTAAACTCACTACTCATGCAGTCTAAACTTGGAGAATGACGAGGGAAATGGATGGCAATATTACAAGAATTTGATTTAGAGATGCATCCAATGAAATTAGTCTGAGGCCAAGGATTATCTCAGGCCATGGCGACTAACATCCCTCAAATCTAGTGCCAACAATATACATTGAAGTCATTTACTCAGGACCCTTGGTACATAGATTCGGTATTTGTATTATTAAATAATAGGTGTCTTAAGGGATTGACAACTACGCAAAGATGAGCATTAAGGCTCAAGAGTGCTAATTATATGATCAAGGATTCAACACTCTACAGAAAAAATTACGAGGGTATTTACCTTCGATGTCTTGATCATCAAGAAGCTCATAATATGATTGAGGAATTTCACAAGAAATATGGTATAGGTCATGGGTCAGCTGATGCCACTGCACATCAAATTTTGAAGGCTGGATATTATTGGCCTAGCATATTTAAGGATACTCATGAACATGTCCGACATTACCATACGTGTCAAACTGTAGCCTCCAAAGAAAGAAATCCTGCTATGCCTCTCCAACCAGTGTTTGAGGTAAGACATTTTGCTCAATGGGCATTGGATTTTGTAGGATTTATTAACCCTAATTCATCTGCAGGTCATAAGTTTATTCTTATAGGAATAGATTATTGTACCCGTTGGACGGAAGCCATAGCCTGCCGCAATGCTACTGCTGAGGTAGTCCTGAAATTCATTGAAGAGCATATCATCACCAAGTTTGGTATTCCGTTCGCTCTGGTATGTGATAATGGTCTTTCTTTTACTTCCGTACAGTTGATGCAATGGTCATGCCAATATAAAGTGATATTGAAATTTTCATCCAACTATTACCCACAAGGTAATGGGGTAGCTGAATCCACGAACAAGAACATCCTAGATGTCATCAAGAAGCTACTTGAGAAAAACCCTAGGGATTGGCATAATCAATTGAGATATGCCATGTGGGCTAATCGAACCAGAATAAAAGCCACCCTGGGAACTTCTCCATACTACCTCGTTTATGGCCAAACCCCTATTTTCCCAATTAACTTGCAAATACGGGTCCTCCAATTAATGAAAGAACTTGATATTGAGGATCAGGTAGAGGTTCACCTCTTAAACTTGTTAAGACTTGATGAAAAAATAATTAATACACTACAACACTTTGCCAAGCACCAAGTTGTTGTTAAGTGATGGTTTGATAAAAGAGCCAAGGTGAAACCTTTTGGATCTCTGACGTAGTCTTATTATGGGACAAGGCCAAGGAAAAGAAAGGTGATCATCACAAGTTTGAAAGGTTGTGGTTAGGTCCTTACCAAATAGCTGAAATTCTAGGCGAGAACACTTTTAGGTTGAGTTCATTGACTGGAGAACTGGTACCATTGCCTGTCAATGGTTAGTTCCTCAAGCACTACTTTGATTAAATCCTTAATAAAGCTTGACCTGTTGTATATAGTAGTTAGTTGTTTTTCTTTCTGGTTGTGCTTCGTTGGGCCTTGTTGTGTATTTTCCCTTTTGTTTTTGTTTTCCTTGCTTGTTTGTTCTTTTGTTTGTTGAGTCGGGGTATATGTTTTGTTCTTGAAGATTCTGAAGGGAAGTAGGTATCCTTTGTATAACATCTTGCCAAATTCTGAGAGACTTTGACTCTTTGCTATTTATATTTTCATTGTCATTTGGTTGAGTTTGAAACCTTTGTCTATACTCATTCAAAGTGGTGTATAATTGTTTAATTATGATATGAGTTTTTGACTTTCAATTTGGAAAAGGCTAGCTTGATAAACTCAGCACTAACGTCACATTAAGATACATCAGAAAGGTTTTGTGAGATAATAGATAAACTTGGTCTCAAGTGAAAAATCCGAAGTCAAGGCATTTCATGTTATCCACAGTGGCTTCCAACCCAGTCATCAAACTTCAATGTTTGGAAGTTGCTTGAGAGATTATTGAAGAAAGAAGTCATTCTGTTTATCCTATAAATCTCTATAAAAAAAAGAGGGAAAAAAAATAAAATAATAATAATAAGATAAATGATCTTCTTAAGCAACTCAAATGGGTGTTTCAAGTAACCTCCACCGGGGCTATAGACGCCTGGCTAGTAGTGGAGCACTGCTTGATGGAGGCCAAAGGTATCTCTGTCAGGGCTATAGACGCTTGGCTGGCAGCAAAGCTATGCCCAGGATAACCTTCCATGAAACATGATTAAAGACTTCACCTATGTAACTTGCGCCTAGTTTTCTCTGCCTATCTACATTATTGAAATGATGGAGTAATAAATCATACGCACACACTTAAGAGTTGATCATGTTTATTTCTCATCTTGGTTGTTTGTTCAAATCACTTATTCATCTTAAAATTCTTATACATCCTTTTGAGTGATAATAGCCTTACGTATCGGGTTAACCAGAGATTCTGAAATTCTAAATTTCCTATAGTCATTTTTCCTAGATAGTCACCATTTGTTATGCCTAGCATATCTATTTCCCCATTTTGGTTTCCTTGAGTCAAAATATGGCCCCCCTTTTTTTTAGTTTCTTTCTTCTCTTTTTGGTGTCGACCTCGGAACTCCGGAATCCCAGAGTCCCGAGGTCCCTTTTTATTTTTACCTCAGAACTCCGGAGTCCCGGAGTCCCGAGGTTCATTTTGGTTTCACCTCGGAACTCCAGAATCCCGGAGTCCCAAGGTTCTGTGTTGTTCCGACCTCAGAACTCCGGAGTTCTGAAGTCCCGAGGTCCTGGGTCTTTCAACCTCAAAACTCCGGAGTTTCAAAGTCTCGAGGTGGCTTTGTTTTTCCTTCGTTCCACCCTGGAACCCCAAAGTCCCAAGGTTATGTTTATGGTTTTCATACGGAAGGGTTTTGGGAGGCTATATATAGGAGATAATGAACATTTTTAGTTCATTTTGTGCATTCAGAGTTTCTCCTCCACAGCTCCAAGTCGCGAACCTCCAAACTCCCGAGCTCTTTTTCTTGGCATCCATTTGTTTTTTCGATTCACCAGGTTGGTGAATTTGTTTTCTCTCCTTGTGTTTTTCTAGATTAGATGTCTTTTTGTGTTTTTTGTTCTTTTTGTTCTTTTTGTTTTTGTTGATTTAAGCGCGTGCCCTAGCTTTCCACCCTGGAACCCCAGATCCCTAGAGTTCCAGGTTTCATGTTCCAATCCACCCCAGAACCCTGGATCCCCAGAGTTCCGGGTTTTTCCTTCCATCCCACCCTGAAACCCCGGAGTTTCGGGTCATCCCAAATCTGGATCCCGGAACCCCGGAGTTCCGAGCCCTTTTTCTTTTTTGCTTACCCTGAGACCACGGGACGCCGAAGTCTCAAAGTGGATAAAGAATTATGTTTAATATTGGGGACTAAGATTTGTGTTTTTCCTACAAGTTATAGTGATTAAATGGACTCATCCACCAACAAGAGAGGTAAAGAATTTGACAGACTTCCAGCCACCATGAAGTACCAATATCAGGGATAGGTCCATGTTTCGAAGCTGGACGATCAAATTAGATGGGTCATGGACACCGAAGTGGGAGACATAGAGATTGGGGATAATGCAACCCAATTAGATAAACCTAACCTAGATTCTCTCCACCGAAGAATAAAAAGGTTGGGTCTTGTGGAAGCTACTATATTCCCACAGTCCCTTCAAGCATTTGAGTTTGTAATGACCATTGCTCCATTCTACAATCCAGAGACAAGAAAGTGTATGGATGCACATGGAAGGACTATTATCAACTTGTCACCAGATATGCTAGGGTTCATCTTTGGAATCTCAACTAGGGAAGAGGCATTTTTATTAAAAGAAGAAGAGGCCTTGAAAACATGGAACGAGAAGGTGTCAGCTAGCAAAAGACACATGAATACCAACTGGTTGGAAGAGGAGAGGAAAACAGGGCTTAAGGCTACTAAGATCCTGAGGGCAAACTTCAAAGAGCCTCAGAGGGACTTAATTATCATGCTCAGCAGGGCCTTTGACAAGCCTGACTACAAGCATTTCCACCCTTGGATGTTCCAATTTATGAGTACCATATTGATAGGAAAGCAATACTTTGATTGGCCGCAAATTCTTTCCGACAACATTTGTAAATAGATGAAGGAGGTGCAGCACACCCAAAAGTTCTTTTTCACGTCCTATGTCATTTGGGTAGCTGCCAGAGCTGGAAAGTTTCTAGGCCTGCAGGTAGAGGGGCAGCTAGGAGAGAAGGAGGGACAAAAGAAGATATGGGAATATTATTCCCAGCTCACTCTAAAAAATGCAAAGACACACTTTAAGAGGGTTAATGATGCCTTCATCTTCCCTATAATCATTAAGTTGACTAGAGATGCAGGATATTGGATAATCCCAGAAGCCATGGCTATTATCCGGGAGTGGGCATGTTGGTTCATCCAAAACCCACGTTCCACTTATATCAGAGTTAGTGGATTCACAAGAAATCCAATGCTACTACCTCGTTATTGCAATGATACGGTAATCCTGCTTGAGTATGTAAGACAACTTCTTGGTCTCTAATCACTGCTATCTTCTAAACATAAAACAAGTATTGACTTCTCAGTGTCCATTGGGTACTTTGCCTATTCTAAAATACAAGTGGTGAAATTGGCCAAGCAAGAGCTTCAGGATTTGAACCTGAAAGAATATAATCATATTAGGGAATTTTATGATCCCTACGGGAAACTTAAGCAAGCTATGCCTAAGGCATATGAGGGGCATAGACCCAGCTTGGAAGAATTCTGGGCCAACTTGCAGGACAACTTTGAAGTTAGGGAGAAGAATTATAACAAGTTGTCCATGTCGCAGGTTAAAGACTTTGGTATCAAGACTAACCTCCCTAAAGACCTGAGGGATGATGGAGAGTTACTCGATCCAATTTATAAAGAAACAGGAATAGACAAGAGGCCCCTCTCCCCAGTGAAATGGTCTGCGAGTGAAGAAACAGATATGGAGAAGGTCTCCCAAGTAGTCATCAATATGACTAAGCAATGGTTAAGCCAGAGGATCAGACCCAGTGCATCAAAAACAAAACAAAAAGAATCCACCTCAAGGGTGCCACAGTCAAGAGGCCATAAAGAGTATGCTCGAAAAATGAGGTCAACTTCAAGATAGAATACCTCTATTGACCTAGGTGAGGAGGACAAGCCTCAGGAAAGCACTGAGGACTTGCTAAAGATACTCCAAGAAAAGATGAAGGAGTCTAAACTACTAAAGAAGGCTCCAGACCTAGGGGTGACTGATGGGCTAGGCATCGTTCCACTTGCTAGAGTTCTCCCACCAAGGACTGCTATAGGCCACACTGGAGGAGAAGATACTAAAGGACAAGAGAACCTAGAAGCCACCAAGGAGGTGCCTACTCAGTGAGCTTCCACAGGTACAATGAGTCCTTCAAGAACCGCTGCTCCTACACCACCATTTGTTAGTGTATCCACAGGGTAGCCGAGAGTGTAAGCTTTTACATCCACTACTGAAAAAGTGAAAATTAGAAACATCAAGTCTAACTCTTACCAGGAATAAGAGAATCTCAACCAACAATAGCCTCTAGGTAGTCAGGAAGAAGGAGGTGAAGCAGAGGATATCCTGAATGAAAGATTGATTCTAACTCCTCAAGAACAACAAGACTTGCTTAAGGATATAGAAGTTGGACAAACAGAGATGGACCTAGGGAATGAAGAAATGGCATTCAACGAGGAAGTTAGTGGTAGGCTAGGAGAGTTACACAAACAACAAGCTCTCCAAGCTAACTTAGCCCACCAAATTTCATCATTCTAGGTTCCTGGCCAAATGGGAGCTGAAGCAGAGGAGCAGGCAGAGGTGCATGTTATAACTGTTGAGATTGTATCACATCAAGATGATAAAGTTGAAGATATACCAGAATGGTTAGAGTTTACCTTTGAGAAGAAAAAGAGAAAAGGAGAGCTTCTCAAGGTTACTCTACAACAAGCAATCACTAAGGAACCACCAAAGATTAAGAAGTTGAAGATGGTTCACCACCTGTCGAAAACTAGTTCCGGTGAAGTGATTGTAGATGTGGCGGTTCCATCGCAGGTCGAATGACAAGCCTCTCCCAAATACCAAGTATCACAGGTAAACCTAGGTAAGTAGACCAAGTAGGGAGAGTTAGATACCTTGGAGCTAGCCACAAGTGTTGTCAGAGGGCACGTGGAAAAGGAACATAGTTCAAATGTAGAACTTAAAACGCAACTTGGGCAATATAAACATCTCTTGGTAGAAATGTGCAAACCTTTGGACTCCTATAGGACAGATGACCTGCCTTCGACCTCATCCTTGCCAGAAGGAGATGTAAAGGCACTATTAGAGGTGAGACGAGTAGCTACGGCCGCTAAGTCTTGGACTCAAATGAACGCAACCAAAATTAGGTTGTTTCTATGGGACATGATGGAAATATACCGTAAAGCAGTACAGGCAGGTGGAGATTTGGCAACCTGT
Source organism: Cryptomeria japonica (assembly GCF_030272615.1). Taxonomy (NCBI): domain Eukaryota; kingdom Viridiplantae; phylum Streptophyta; class Pinopsida; order Cupressales; family Cupressaceae; genus Cryptomeria; species Cryptomeria japonica. The sequence goes on from NC_081411.1 coordinate 490,476,544, forward strand.
TCCACACACTGGGAATGGAAGGAAAACACCTTTAATAAACAGCTCCGAATATTGAAAAAGATACTACAGTTAGGAGAGGAGCTAATAATAAAAGAAGACCTCTTAGGAGGAGATAGTTGTGAGAATTTACAGTCCTATATATACATTTTGGAGATGAAGGTAGAGATGTATCAGCAATATGTCAAGGAGATGACTAATATTCGGGACCCTCTTCTCAGAGAGATTTTGTCATATGAAGATTTTGTAATGAATATACTAGGGCCTTTTGGCCTCGGAATGGTTGATACTGGAATAATAGATCAGCAGCAAGTTTTGAATCAATGGGATGCATATGAGGCACAAAACTTAGGACCTGCTGCCTAGTTCGATGCTGCCCTTATGGATAGATACACACACCTGATTACTCAATGTCAGGAGGTGGCAGATATGGTAAAGGAATTAGAGGAACAAGGAGTACATGAAGGGGAGACTTTGAAGAAGTATAAATTTAGAATTAAACATGTAGCTAATCCGCCAATTCAATTAGTTGCATGCATAATTGAAAATTATAAGGCATTTATCAAGAAATTAAAAAAAAGCTAGGCACACAATTGCCAAAGATAGCAAAGTTTTTTTTTTAAATTTTGAAACTGCTCTTCTTACTCAAAGTTCCAATTTTGAAAATCTTGCATGATTACGAAAACATGGCTCACCCAGCATGGTCTTCGTAGTGCTCATGCAGCGTCTAGTTCGTAGTTGTTAAGTGGAGTGTCCAAGTAGAAACTTGCAAGTTAACTATGACTCCTAATTTTTAGTTCCTAATTTATGGTAGGAATATTTCCTAAATAATAGGGTGAAAAACTTCTATAAATTGAGAAGTTGAATTCATTTGTAAGGGTCCCCAAATTGATGATTTGTGTTCCACTTAGAGATTTTAGAGATTTTTGCAGATTGTTAAGAAGTTTGAGTTATTTTTTATATGCATTCATGGAGATTAATATGAAAAGCAGCTTGTAAATTGCCTAATTTACATCTCTATTCTACTAAATTGTTCTGTGTAATTGGTAACATCTATTGTTTTGAGTTAGCAACGTGGTAATCTTCTTGTCTATTATGATATGAACCATATTGCGCACGTCAGTGGTGTATGGGAATTACTGTGATAGGCCATATTGTTGATGATTCTATGTCCACAGATTTGTGAAATTGATGATTTTGCAGGTTTTATGGAAGTCCATTGTTGAATGCTAACTTGGATAATATTTGATAATTGCTCAAATTGCAGGGAACTAATTGAATATTTTATTGAGTTATCATTGTATTGATTTTCATTGTTATTTTCTTGTTTCCCTTACACTTCGCATTTTATTTCGCCAGAGAGTCTTAAATCATAAAATACAAAAAAAAAAAGGAAGTACCATTGTTCGTAAACCAATGAGATTTAGTTCTAACCAGCAGGCCCCTTTACAGGTATAACCACATCAACCATTGAGTTATCCATCACTGTTGAGACCCGACTACAGAGACCTTGGGGTAGTGAGTTCTTTCAAACCCGTTACTTTTTAGGAGAGGTGGTGAGTGTTTGCATAAACTACCTGACTGTTGGTGGGTGCGTCAAAACACCCATCAACAGCACCTACTTGGAAATGGTAACACTGGTTGAAGAACCTTTAGTGAAGAAGAGAAAGGCAGTGCCATCAGTATTGGCACCGATTACCTCTGCAATCCTAAAGTGACCAAGCGGTCACTGGCCAAGAAGAAACCGGAAGTTGCACCCGCCAAGTTTTTTGAAAGAAAGCGGAAAACTAAGAGAAACTCTCCAAATTCTGAGGATACAAAACCTGAAGTGTAGCCTAAAAAGACTAGGCAAACAAGGAAGAAAGCAAAGACAACCAGCAATGAACTGGCATCGTCAGCACCAGTAAATATAGACATTTCCTCTTACAAACCATTGACACATTGTCAAAGGACTATCAAGAATATTAGGAGAAAAGTGCTAAGTGATTTAATAGATCATTTTGATGATTTTAATGACAATGAAAAGGAGGAAGTCGAACAAGAAGTTATTCAATATCTATGTATTAATGACCGGTCGCCATCAGAAATTAGATATGTGACACCGGATTCTTTATACAATTCTTTAGATAACAAATGGCACATTGCCATAGAAAAGGAACAGGAAATAAGAGAGGAAATCTTTGCACAATATTTTCCTGATGTGTCAAATTCAGAGCTCTATGAAGTTATGGATAAATACAAAGGCCTCTTCTTTATGAGAAGAAGAAGACTCTTGTTACTGCAAGGCAAAGTTTTTGAAGTGGTGAAAGATACACACTCCCATGTGAAAGCTGCCCTGAGGTTGCACCAAGTGTCTGAAGCTAACAAGAAGGTTGAACAAGAACCAGAAACCAGAAAACCAGATGAGGTATATGACAGTGAAGGAGAACTGGTTACTGAACAGATGGACACTATTAACATTGATTCTTTGGATGGTGAAGATGTCACTCCAGATGCAACAAAGGAAAAGGCTGATAAAGAGAGTGTGGACAAGGAAAAATGGGATAAAGAAAAGGAAGAGAAGATGAAACAGGACAAAGAAAAGGCTGACAAGATGAAGAGGAAGAGGAGAAGAAACAGGAAGAGGAGAAGAGGAAACAGGAAGAGTAGAAGAAGAAATAGGAAGAGGAGAAGAAGAAAGAAGAAGAGAAGCGAAAAGAAGAAGATAGAAAGAAGGAAGAAGAGAAGAAAAAGAAAGAAGCAGAGGAGAAAAAGAAGGCAGAAGAGGAAAAGCAAAGAGTCAAAGAGAAGAAGGAAGCGGCAAAGAGCACACATGTGGAGACACCAAAGGCAACCAGTAGTCAAGCCAAACCAGCTGACATTATCAGTCCTATTGACCTCCAATTTGCAAACGAATCGGAACTGCTCCAAAGCATTAAGCTTGCACAAGAGCGATTGGAGGCATTAAGGAGGAAAAAGGAGAAATATGTTATTCAAACTGTGGTTGAAACTCTTACCAGTTTGATTCCTGGTACTAACCTCCCCAGTACCAATTCCTCTCTGGCCCAACTAAAAATTCTATGTATGGTTGTGAAGGACCAGGTACAATGCCTGGAAGAGGTTGTTGAAGCTAATGCATAGAAAAAGCATCAAAAGGCACTAAACACTACCTTAGTGAAGAAACAGAACGAGCTCCAGTTTGAACTTCAAAAAGAACAGAAGGACATAAGAGATGCTATGGATGAGGGAAAATTGTTGCTCAGTAAGATAAGCCAACCCCATCTATTCTGTGATGATGTGCTTGCATAGACAGAAAAACTACAATTTGATTTGCAAGCATTTATAAGCACCTTTAAGATGCCCTATGATCCCTTCACTACATATGGGCAAATTGTTCAATGGTTTCAGCTCCAGTCTACTAGAATAGAGTTAGAGATAAGCAACCGGACCAGAGATTTGTAGGAAATTCAACTGGTTCTACTACCCAAACTGCAAATACTTCAGAAATGATATCTCACTCTGGATGCCTTAACGGTAACTCAAGCGATGAGCACAATTGATGTCATGGAAGAACAGGTATCCCAGATGCAAACAGAAAGTGAGGTGGCTACCTCATTACTTGAATCATGGTCTTTATCCATGAAGACTTTTATGCAAGATTTTAAATCGATTTTTGATAGGTTTCACTCATTATTGTCATAAACATTTATTATATTAATGATAATGAGAAAAAGGGGTTATTCTACAGTACTTTGTCATTGTTGACAAAGGGGGAGTAGTATTTTGTATTTAAAATTTTGGTGAACGCTATGTATACTTTCATGTTATCTCTTTAAAGGAGTAGTATACATTGTATTTTCTGCAAATAGGGATAGTGTATATGCTTAGGGGTAGTAATTTTGATTATGGCATTTTTTTTGTAAAACACTTAGATGTCAAAATTTTCCAAAGTGTTGCCATCAATGCCAAAGGGGGAGATTGTTGGCATTTTTGATGATGATGTTGTGATTGTCATTGATGGACACACACTTGCTTTGAGATCACTTTTTGTATGTATGAGTTATGCTCAACCGGTATTTATTCCAACCGGTATTATGTATTATAGTCTTTAGACTACCAGTGTTTTTCAGAAAGTGTTTACCGATCTCAAGCGGTATAAAGACCCAAAGCGGTATGAATACCTCAAGCGGTTCAAGGATTTCAAGCAGTACGAAGGAACTAAAGTGGAAGTTATCATTTTCCTAGTCTTCATTTTTGACAACCAGTAATCGGTTAAATGTATGAACCGGTATTACTCTATGATGAGTTACCAACTGGTATTTCTGTGATGAGTTATCATCCACCGACACTTTGGCGGTGATTTTGTGTCATGTTACCAAATGTGTCCAGATGCACTGAACCTAGGAACTTGCAATGTAATCCTATTGGACCGACATGAAATCAGATTCCTTTATAAGGACATCATGTCTAGGGTTTTAGGTGTTGTTAGGGTTTTGGAAGTGTATGAGGTTTTTGCATGTGCAATCACATAAGAGAAGATTAGGTCTATGTGAAGAAATAGAGTGTGGAGATACTGAAGACTGAAGTAATGCTAAATGTGCATTAACAATGAGCCATCAAGGATCTAACCAAGCATACTGTGCTAGTATTTAGATCACTCACTTGTTGATAACTCACATCTTCGACAAGTTAGAAACCCTTAACCGGGTAGGCCTAGCAAAGCCTTTGTAAATCCTCTAACAAGGTGGTTCACAACTGTGGATCTAAAATCCTCTCACAAGGTAGTCTTTAATTGGAATTATCTCCTAACAGAGATTGAGATTCCTAACAGGATCTGTTTTGGTGAAGAACATTGTATGACCTTAACCTGTCTGGTTAATATTCTATAGATAGTTACTTGTGAGTTTCATCTCACCATGGTTTTTCCCATTTGGGTTTCCACGTCAAAACCTCTTGTGTTATAGTGATAGTGCTCTTGTGGGTGAATGCTTTATTTGTTGTTTGGATTGTATTTGTCTTCATCGGTTTGTTAGTAAATTTGTTATACTGGTTAACTGCTAAATTGTTTAAGTGTTTAAGTTCAGTAATTTTTGGTATACTAATTCACCCCCCCTCTTAGTATTCATCACAGACTAGATGGGAAGAGTGTCTTCAATTGGTAGAGTTTGCCTATAATAATGGGCATCACACTTCCTTGGGGATGCCACCTTACCAGGCATTGTACGAAAGACCTTGTAGGACACCTTTGAATTGGGAACATATTGAGGATAGAGTAGCTATTGGTCCTGAGTTAGTTTGAGATATGGAATAGCAGGTGGATTTGATTAGACACTGCCTTAGAGAGGAACGAGATAGACAAAAGAAGTATGCAGATGTGAAGAGGATAGATCGTAGCTACATGGTTGGAGATAGAGTCATTTTGAGAGTGCGACCACATAAGAGTCCAATTTGATATGGAAAGGGTTCTAAGCTCGCACCTCGCTTTGTTGGACCATGTGAGATCCTTGAGAGGATAGGACCAGTTGCATATCATCTATCTTTTCCACCTAGCCTATCATGCATCCATGATATGTTTCATGTGTCTATATAGAGGAAGTATATTTGTGATGAGTCTCATATTCTAGATTGGGATTCCTTGCAGGTGGAGTCAAACGAGAAACTGGCTTTGGATCCCATTCGCATTTTGGCTCACCCGACGCTGGCTCTACGAGGTCGAGAGCTGGACCAGGTTAGGGTCCAGTGGGATTTTTATAACGACATTACAACATCATGGGAGGATACAGCACGGATGAGATCTTTGTACCCCCATCTTTTTGAACTCTGAGAGGAAGTTCATGCCTAGAGGGAGAGGGTGTGAGGCCCTACCTCGAGCCCGTCATAGAACTTCTTTGATTTTCATTTCAGACTTATTATTTGATATACAATCTTGATGCATTATGGATTTAGATACTATTTGATAGGTGATTTGATATCATGGGATATGATGTATTCCATCTTACATTGATTTCACTACTTATTGTGATGATGATATGATACATTTATACATGTCCTTATAGAAAATTAATTTATATGATACTTATGATGATGTAATTTAGTAATCGATTCTATATGGATTTGCTAGGAAAACTGTTAATTGGATACTATCTCTATTTCTCTTTGATTTGGATCAATTGATGAGATGTTGAGAAATCGATGTTATGTATCTGATGTATATTTCCTTTCATATACTTACATATGCATGTGGTTTTGGATTATTAATCTATGAAATGAGATGTGTATGAAATTAATCCATGTGACCATGGATTTTTACGGAGAAGTAAGACCAAACCTATGTGAATTAGTAAAGCCAAGGTTTGTCTATTTGGAGAGTCAATACTTCGTATGTGATGTATTTAATTTCATAATAGTGATGCTTGAGTGTAAGTTCATATTTATAATTATTAATGTTATTATTTCCAAAAAGGATATGCCAAGTGTATTTTAGTGATGTGTATTTTATGGTGTCACTTGAAACTTGTGATGTGTGTGAGTTGGCAAATGACATGTCCTTAGGAGGGAAACTATGTAACCCAATGCATTTTCAAATATCCTGTTGTGGTCCCAAAGGATAACTTGGTGGGAGAGCCATTAGTTTGGTCAAATCAAGTTTGACCCATAGACAAACTTTAGGTGGGTTTTGGGGGGGTCAAACCAACTATTAGGGTTGAGTTTACGTCACTTTGGAAGGCCCGTATGATATATCTAAGGGTAAGTGTCATTTAATCCATGTGAGTGTCAAGTCACCTCAAAAGTGGGTTTTCCAAGATGAACGAAATTGAACTTTTAGAAGATTGACTCTTGGGTAGACAACCTTCCTTTTGGTGTTTAGGTGCACTTACACATCTTGCAACCACCTTTTTCAGTTTCCATTTCTAGAAACCCTATAAGAAGTTGGGAAGACCAACCTATACAAACTCACATCCTTTCCAAGGAAGTTGGAAAGTGTGAGGAGAGCCTACATAGGGGAGATTTTCAAACTTGGGACTTTGATCACCCACTCTCATTTCTTGGAGACAAGTTTTTGGTATTGGATTTGGATTTTTAGAATATAATTTTGGCTAAGAGGATTGTAAGGGAATTGGGCAACTCTTCTACAACATATATTCCATAGCAGAAGTAAAGGTTGGTGTCAATCCTTCCGAGTAGTTAGTTTCATACATGTTGAGAAATGGTAAATATGAAATTGTTATGAAATGAATATGGTCTCTATGTTCTTGAAACTATGTTTTTGGAATTGTTTTTAATTGTTTTCCTTTGTATTTTTTTGTTGTTGTACATGGCAGTCCGTTGGCTTGATGATGATTGTAATGAATGACTTCATGTGTTGTCATTGATGGAACATGTACACACACATATGTTCACGTTATCATTGTAATCTTAGATAAACCGATATTACTTCTAAAATTTACTTGTATTGCAACTAGTATTGGATATTTAGTTTATGATAGTTTAGATAGTGTCAAACCAGTACATGTTGACAACCGGTATATGCAAGAATGACTTGACACCAACTAGGAGATTCAGCGGAGACTATTATAGAAGAAAATGAAGGACAATCAGTTTGCATGTTGATAGTGGTTAACTCTAACCGGTATCATTGTTCCAACTGGTACTCATTGATTGTGTGATGAGTTATCACCAGTCGTGATGAGTTACACCTAACCGACAAATTTTGGTGGTAATTTGTGATGAGTTATGTTTGATTGTCTAGATACACTGCACCTAGGAAATTGTGATATGATTTCTAAGCTGACATGAAATCTAATATCTACATAATGACATTATGATGAACTATTTTGGATATATGATATGATGCAAGTTAGAAGTGTTAAGTTGTTGAAGGCATTGTAGAATATGTTGGTGATGCAGTTTTAATTGAGTAGAGGAGGATCTAGTCAAGCAAGTTGCGCTACTTCTAGATCACACCACCTATTGTTTTCTAATAACTACAATAGTCAAATTTCGTAACCGAGTGAGCTCTAACAAACTTCATTGTACAAATCCTTTAACAAGGTGATCCATTAGTTTGGATTTTGAAATCCTCTACTGAGGTTACTCCTAACAGGGTACTACCTTTAACAAGGTATAGCTCCTAACAGAGCTTTGGGATATTTAACAGGATTCTCTCCTAGCCGAGTACTTTTGTAGACCTTAATTGATTAGTTACCTATTATTGCAGATAGTTAACTTGTGAGTCTCATCTCACCGTGGTTTTTCCCATTTGGGTTTTCCACATATAAACACTTGTGTTATGGTGGATGTTTTACTTATTGTGGATGCTTTTATATCATTTTGGATTGCATGCATAGTGTTTAGTAAACTTGTTAAGTATCTCAACCGATCAGTGTTTAAAGTGGTATTGTTTTTGTTGTCACTAATTCAACCCCCCCCTCTCACTCCTTTATAAGTCTATCAATTGGTATCAGAGCCTCTTATTTAAGGCTTAATTGCTTGTAAGGAAACCCTAAAGCCACCATGGGGGATATGAGCTACTTTGAGATTGCTAGAGTGCTTGAAGCTACCAAGGAAGAGCTTGAAACCCTAAGGGTCAGATTTAAAGCTTCACAAGTCAAAAGGAGAGAGCTAACTGAACAACTATTGGAAATATATGATAATAGTTCTTCAGATGAAGCTAACATTGATGCATTAGCTGAAGAAGTTGAAAAACTAAACAGTGAAAAGCTAAATCTGAGAAGAGAGCTAGAAGCCTTAACTATCTACATGAGTCAAGAAATGGAAGCTAGGAGGGCAGCTGAAGACCTTGTCAAAAAAAGAGATCATGAGATTGTGAAGATCAAATAAGAGAATGCAACCTTGCATGAACATTGACATGCAAAAAAAGAAGCTTTGCATCTAGATCTTGAAATGGCATCATCCCTACGAGAGACTCTTACAAAACACAATGAAGATCTTACCAGAGGGCTCATCAAGGCCAATGGAAAGCTAGAAAATTTCAACTTGAGTTCTTCTATGTTGGATGAGCAAATCTAATCATAGAGGATAAAAGGAGATACATCTGGACTAGGCTTCAACACATCTAAGAAAGGAGATTCTTCTGGAACAAAGAGAAACATTCACAAGGACAAAATTGCTCCTAAGGCTAACAAGCCTACCAGTGAGAAAGTTTTTAAACCTGTTTGCTTTGTCTATCATCAACCTAGACATACTGCAAATGCATGTAGAAACAGACCCAATGAGAATATAGGATACAATGCAAATACTAGGTATGTATCTAAGAGATGTTAAGGTCATTGCTTTACATGCAACA